>NW_022265944.1:0-42500 GCF_002021735.2 Oncorhynchus kisutch
TGGGTGGATAGTTTATACACTGAGTGATGGGGTTTAATATGGGTTTAATATGGGGTTTAATATGGTGGATAGTTTATACCCAGAGTGATGGGGTTTTATATGGGTTTAATAGGGGTTTAATATGGGTATAATGTGCTGATTTTGTGCACTGAGTGATGGGGTTTAATATGGGTTTAATATGGTGGTAGTTTTATACACTGAGTGATGGGGTTTAATATGGGTTTAATATGGGTTAATATGGGTGGATAGTTGATGCACTGAGTGATGGGGTTTAATATGGGTATAATATGGGGTTGGATTGTTGATACACTGAGTGATGGGGTTTAATATGGTGTATAATGTGGCTGGATAGTTGATGCACTGAGTGATGGGGTTTAATATGGGGTTTTAATATGGGTGGATAGTTGATACACTGAGTGATGGGGTTTAATATGGGGTATAATGTGGGTGGATAGTTGATACACTGATGATTGGTGGTTTAATATGGTGGATAGTTTTTACACTGAGTGATGGGGTTTAATATGGGGTTTAATATGGGTTTAATATGGTGGATAGTTTATACACTGAGTGATGGGGTTTAATATGGTGTTAATATGGGGTTTAATATGGGTTTAATATGGGGTTTAATATGGTGGATAGTTGATACACTGAGTGATGGGGTTTAATATGGTGGATAGTTTATACACTGAGTGATGGGGTTTTAATATGGGGTTTAATATGGGGTTTAATATGGGTTTAATATAGTGGATAGTTTATACACTGAGTGATGGGGTTTAATATGGGTTTTAATATGGGGTATAATATGGGGTTTTAATATGGGTTTAATATGGGGTTTAATATGGGTTTAATATGGGGTTTTAATATGGGGTTTAATTGGGGTTTAATATGGGTTTAATATGGGGTTTAATATGGGGTTTAATATGGGGTTTAATATGGGGGTTTAATATGGGGTTTAATATGGTGGATAGTTGATACACTGAGTGATGTGGTTTAATATGGGTTTAATATGGTGGATAGTTGATACACTGAGTGATGGGGTTTAATATGGGGTTTAATATGGTGGATAGTTTGATACACTGAGTGATGGGGTTTAATATGGTGGATAGTTTATACACTGAGTGATGGGGTTTAATATGGGGTTTAATATGGGTTTAATATGGTGGATAGTTTATACACTGAGTGATGGGGTTTAATATGGGGTTAATATGGGTTTAATATGGGTGGATAGTTGATACACTGAGTGATGGGGTTTAATATGGTGGATAGTTTTATACACTGAGTGATGGGGTTTAATATGGGGTTTAATATGGGTTTAATATGGGTGGATAGTTTGATACTCTGAGTGATGGGTTTAATATGGGGTTTAATATGGGTTTTAATATGGGGTTTAATATGGTGGATAGTTTATACACTGAGTGATGGGGTTTAATATGGGTTTATTATGGGTTTAATATGGGTGGATAGTTGATACACTGAGTGATGGGTTTAATATGGGGTTTAATATGGTGGATAGTTTATACACTGAGTGATGGGGTTTAATATGGGGTTTAATATGGTGGATAGTTGATACACTGAGTGATGGGGTTTAATATGGGTTTAATATGGGGTTTAATATGGTGGATAGTTTTATACACAGAGTGGGGTTTAATATGGGGTTTAATATGGGGTATAATGTGGGTGGATAGTTGATACACTGAGTGATGGGGTTTAATATGGGTTTAATATGGGGTTTAATATGGTGGATAGTTTATACACAGAGTGATGGGGTTTAATATGGGGTATAATGTGGGTGGATAGTTGATACACTGAGTGATGGGGTTTAATATGGGTTTAATATGGGGTTTAATATGGTGTTAATGTGGCTGGATAGTTGATGCACTGAGTGATGGGGTTTAATATGGGGTTTAATATGGTGGATAGTTTATACACTGAGTGATGGGGTTTAATATGGGGTTTAATATGGGTTTAATATGGGTGGATAGTTGATACTCTGAGTGATGGGTTTAATATGGGGTTTAATATGGGTTTAATATGGGGTTTAATATGGTGGATAGTTTATACACTGAGTGATGGGGT
Source organism: Oncorhynchus kisutch (assembly GCF_002021735.2). Classification (NCBI taxonomy): domain Eukaryota; kingdom Metazoa; phylum Chordata; class Actinopteri; order Salmoniformes; family Salmonidae; genus Oncorhynchus; species Oncorhynchus kisutch. The sequence continues at coordinate 2,077 of NW_022265944.1, forward strand.
TTAATATGGGTTTATTATGGGGTATAATGTGGGTGGATAGTTGATACACTGAGTGATGGGGTTTAATATGGGTTTAATATGGGGTTTAATATGGTGGATAGTTTATACACAGAGTGATGGAGTTTAATATGGGGTTTAATATGGGGTTTAATATGGTGGATAGTTTATACACTGAGTGATGATACACTGAGTGATGGGGTTTAATATGGGGTTTAATATGGGGTATAATGTGGGTGGATAGTTGATACACTGAGTGATGGGGTTTAATATGGGTTTAATATGGGGTATAATATGGGTGGATAGTTGATGCACTGAGTGATGGGGTTTAATATGGTTTAATATGGGGTAATATGGGTGGATAGTTGATACACTGAGTGATGGGTTTAATATGGTGTATAATGTGGCTGGATAGTTGATGCACTGAGTGATGGGGTTTAATATGGGTTTAATATGGGTGGATAGTTGATACACTGAGTGATGGGGTTTAATATGGGTTTTAATATGGGTTTAATATGGGTGGATAGTTGATACTCTGAGTGATGGGTTTAATATGGGTTTAATATGGGTTTAATATGGGGTTTAATATGGTGGATAGTTTATACACTGAGTGATGGGGTTTAATATGGGTTTATTATGGGGTTTAATATGGGTGGATAGTTGATACACTGAGTGATGGGGTTTAATATGGGTTTAATATGGGGTTTAATATGGTGGATAGTTTATACACAGAGTGATGGGGTTTAATATGGGGTTTAATATGGGGTATAATGTGGGTGGATAGTTGATACACTGAGTGATGGGGTTTAATATGGGTTTAATATGGGGTTTAATATGGTGTATAATGTGGCTGGATAGTTGATGCACTGAGTGATGGGGTTTAATATGGGGTTTAATATGGTGGATAGTTTATACACTGAGTGATGGGGTTTAATATGGGTTTAATATGGGGTATAATATGGGTGGAATAGTTGATGCACTGAGTGATGGGGTTAATATGGGTTTAATATGGGGTATAAATATGGGTGGATAGTTGATACACTGAGTGATTGGGTTTAATATGGTGTATAATGTGGCTGGATAGTTGATGCACTGAGTGATGGGGTTTAATATGGGGTTTAATATGGGTGGATAGTTGATACACTGAGTGATGGGGTTTAATATGGGGTATAATGTGTGTGGATAGTTGATACACTGAGTGATGGGGTTTAATATGGGTTTAATATGGGGTTTAATATGGGTGGATAGTTGATACACTGAGTGATGGGGTTTAATATGGGGTATAATGTGGGTGGATAGTTGATACACTGAGTGATGGGGTTTAATATGGTGGATAGTTTATACACTGAGTGATGGGGTTTAATATGGGTTTAATATGGTGGATAGTTGATACACTGAGTGATGGGGTTTAATATGGGGTTTAATATGGGTGGATAGTTGATACACTGAGTGATGGGGTTTAATATGGTGGATAGTTTATACACTGAGTGATGGGGTTTAATATGGGGTTTAATATGGGTTTAATATGGTGGATAGTTTATACACTGAGTGATGGGGTTTAATTATGGGGTTTAATATGGGTTTAATATGGGTGGATAGTTGATACACTGAGTGATGGGGTTTAATATGGTGGATAGTTTATACACTGAGTGATGGGGTTTAATATGGGGTTTAATATGGGTTTAATATGGGTGGATAGTTGATACTCTGAGTGATGGGTTTAATATGGGGTTTAATATGGGTTTAATATGGGGTTTAATATGGTGGATAGTTTATACACTGAGTGATGGGGTTTAATATGGGTTTATTATGGGGTTTAATATGGGTGGATAGTTGATACACTGAGTGATGGGTTTAATATGGGGTTTAATATGGTGGATAGTTTATACACTGAGTGATGGGGTTTAATATGGGGTTTAATATGGTGGATAGTTGATACACTGAGTGATGGGGTTTAATATGGGTTTAATATGGGGTTTAACTATGGTGGATAGTTTATACACAGAGTGGGGGTTTAATATTGGGGTATAATGTTGGGTGGATAGTTGATACACTGAGTGATGGGGTTTAATATGGGTTTAATATGGGGTTTAATATGGTGGATAGTTTATACACAGAGTGATGGGGTTTAATATGGGGTATAATGTGGGTGGATAGTTGATACACTGAGTGATGGGGTTTAATATGGGTTTAATATGGGGTTTAATATGGTGTATAATGTGGCTGGATAGTTGATGCACTGAGTGATGGGGTTTTAATATGGGGTTTAATATGGTGGATAGTTTATACACTGAGTGATGGGGTTTAATATGGGGTTTAATATGGGTTTAATATGGGTGGATAGTTGATACTCTGAGTGATGGGTTTAATATGGGGTTTAAATATGGGTTTAATATGGGGTTTAATATGGTGGATAGTTTATACACTGAGTGATGGGGTTTAATATGGAGGGTTTAATATGGGGGTATAATTGTGGGTGGATAGTTGATACACTGAGTGATGGGGTTTAATATGGTTTAATATGGGGTTAATATGGTGGATAGTTTATACACTGAGTGATGATAACACTGAGTGATGGGGTTTAATATGGGGGTTTAATATGGGGTATAATGTGGGTGGATAGTTATACACTGAGTGATGGGGTTTAATATGGGTTTAATATGGGGTATAATATGGGTGGATAGTTGATGCACTGAGTGATGGGGTTTAATATGGGGTTATAATATGGGTGGATAGTTGATACACTGAGTGATGGGTTTAATATGGTGTATAATGTGGCTGGATAGTTGATGCACTGAGTGATGGGGTTTAATATGGGGGTTTAATATGGGTGGATAGTTGATACACTGAGTGATGGGGTTTAACTATGGGGTTTAATATGGGTTTAATATGGGTGATAGTTGATACTCTGAGTGATGGGTTTAATATGGGTTTAATATGGGTTTAATATGGTGGATAGTTTATACACTGAGTGATGGGGTTTAATATGGGTTTATTATGGGGTTTAATATGGGTGGATAGTTGATACACTGAGTGATGGGGTTTAATATGGGTTTAATATGGGGTTTAATATGGTGGATAGTTTATACACAGAGTGGGGTTTAATATTGGGGGTTTAATATGGGGTATAATGTGGGTGGATAGTTGATACACTGAGTGATGGGGTTTAATATGGGTTTAATATGGGGGTTTAATATGGTGGATAGTTTATACACAGAGTGATGGGGTTTAATATGGGGTTTAATATGGGGTATAATGTGGGTGGATAGTTGATACACTGAGTGATGGGGTTTAATATGGGTTTAATATGGGGTTAATATGGTGTATAATGTGGCTGGATAGTTGATGCACTGAGTGATGGGGTTTAATATGGGGTTTAATATGGTGGATAGTTTATACACTGGATGATGGGGTTTAATATGAGTTTAATATGGGGTATTAATATGGGTGGATAGTTGATGCACTGAGTGATGGGGTTTAATATGGGTTTAATATGGGGTATAATATGGGTGGATAGTTGATACACTGAGTGATGGGTTTATATGGTGTATAATGTGTCTGGATAGTTGATGCACTGAGTGATGGGGTTTAATATGGGGTTTAATATGGGTGGATAGTTGGATACACTGAGTGATGGGGTTTAATATGGGGGTATAATGTGGTGGATAGTTGATACACTGAGTGATGGGGTTTAATATGGGTTTAATATGGGGTTTAATATGGGTGGATAGTTGATACTCTGAGTGATGGGTTTAATATGGGTTTAATATGGGGTTTAATATGGTGGATAGTTTATACACTGAGTGATGGGGTTTAATATGGGTTTATTATGGGGTTTAATATGGGTGGATAGTTGATACACTGAGTGATGGGTTTAATATGGGGTTTAATATGGTGGATAGTTTATACACTGAGTGATGGGGTTTAATATGGGGTTTAATATGGTGGATAGTTGATACACTGAGTGATGGGGTTTAATATGGGTTTAATATGGGGTTTAATATGGTGGATAGTTTATACACAGAGTGGGGTTTAATATGGGTATAATGTGGGTGGATAGTTGATACACTGAGTGATGGGGTTTAATATGGGTTTAATATGGGGTTTAATATGGTGGATAGTTTATACACAGAGTGATGGGGTTTAATATGGGGTTTAATATGGGGTATAATGTGGGTGGATAGTTGATACACTGAGTGATGGGGTTTAATATGGGGTTTAATATGGTGGATAGTTTATACACTGAGTGATGGGGTTTAATATGGGGTTTAATATGGGGTTTAATATGGGTTTAATATGGGTGGATAGTTGATACTCTGAGTGATGGGTTTAATATGGGGTTTAATATGGGTTTAATATGGGGTTTAATATGGTGGATAGTTTATACACTGAGTGATGGGGTTTAATATGGGTTTATTATGGGGTTTAATATGGGTGGATAGTTGATACACTGAGTGATGGGTTTAATATGGGTTTAATATGGGGTTTAATATGGTGGATAGTTTATACACTGAGTGATGATACACTGAGTGATGGGGTTTAATATGGGGTTTAATATGGGGTATAATGTGGGTGGATAGTTGATACACTGAGTGATGGGGTTTAATATGGGTTTAATATGGGGTATAATATGGGTGGATAGTTGATGCACTGAGTGATGGGGTTTAATATGGGTTTAATATGGGGTATAATATGGGTGGATAGTTGATACACTGAGTGATGGGTTTAATATGGTGTATAATGTGGCTGGATAGTTGATGCACTGAGTGATGGGGTTTAATATGGGTTTAATATGGGGTATAATATGGGTGGATAGTTGATACACTGAGTGATGGGTTAATATGGTGTATAATGTGGCTGGATAGTTGATGCACTGAGTGATGGGGGTTTAATATGGGGGTTTAATATGGGTGGATAGTTGATACACTGAGTGATGGGGTTTAATATGGGGTATAATGTGGGTGGATAGTTGATACACTGAGTGATGGGGTTTAATATGGTGGATAGTTTATACACTGAGTGATGGGGTTTAATATGGGTTTAATATGGTGGATAGTTGATACACTGAGTGATGGGGTTTAATATGGGGTTTAATATGGGTGGATAGTTGATACACTGAGTGATGGGGTTTAATATGGTGGATAGTTTATACACTGAGTGATGGGGTTTAATATGGGGTTTAATATGGGTTTAATATGGTGGATAGTTTTATACACTGAGTGATGGGGTTTAATATGGGGTTTAATATGGGTTTAATATGGGTGGATAGTTGATACCACTGAGTGATGGGGTTTAATATGGTGGATAGTTTATACACTGAGTGATGGGGTTTAATATGGGGTTAATATGGGTTTAATATGGGTGGATAGTTGATACTCTGAGTGATGGGTTTAATATGGGGTTTAATATGGGTTTAATATGGGGTTTAATATGGTGGATAGTTTATACACTGAGTGATTGGGGTTTAATATGGGTTTATTATGGGGTTTAATATGGGTGGATAGTTGATACACTGAGTGATGGGTTTAATATGGGGTTTAATATGGTGGATAGTTTATACACAGAGTGGGGTTTAATATGGGGTTTAATATGGGGTATAATGTGGGTGGATAGTTGATACACTGAGTGATGGGGTTTAATATGGGTTTAATATGGGGTTTAATATGGTGGATAGTTTATACACAGAGTGATGGGGTTTAATATGGGGTATAATGTGGGTGGATAGTTGATACACTGAGTGATGGGGTTTAATATGGGTTTAATATGGGGTTTAATATGGTGTATAATGTGGCTGGATAGTTGATGCACTGAGTGATGGGGTTTAATATGGGGTTTAATATGGTGGATAGTTTATACACTGAGTGATGGGGTTTAATATGGGGTTTAATATGGGTTTAATATGGGTGGATAGTTGATACTCTGAGTGATGGGTTTAATATGGGGTTTAATATGGGTTTAATATGGGGTTTAATATGGTGGATAGTTTATACACTGAGTGATGGGGTTTAATATGGTTTATTATGGGGTATAATGTGGGTGGATAGTTGATACACTGAGTGATGGGGTTTAATATGGGTTTAATATGGGGTTTAATATGGTGGATAGTTTATACACAGAGTGATGGGGTTTAATATGGGGTTTAATATGGGGTATAATGTGGGTGGATAGTTGATACACTGAGTGATGGGGTTTAATATGGGTTTAATATGGGGTTTAATATGGTGGATAGTTTATACACTGAGTGATGATACACTGAGTGATGGGGTTTAATATGGGGTTTAATATGGGGTATAATGTGGGTGGATAGTTTGATACACTGAGTGATGGGGTTTAATATGGGTTTAATATGGGGTATAATATGGGTGGATAGTTGATGCACTGAGTGATGGGGTTTAATATGGGTTGTAATATGGGGTATAATATGGGTGGATAGTTGATACACTGAGTGATGGGTTTAATATGGTGTATAATGTGGCTGGATAGTTGATGCACTGAGTGATGGGGTTTAATATGGGGTTTAATATGGGTGGATAGTTGATACACTGAGTGATGGGGTTTAATATGGGGTTTAATATGGGTTTAATATGGGTGGATAGTTGATACTCTGAGTGATGGGTTTAATATGGGGTTTAATATGGGGTTTAATATGGTGGATAGTTTATACACTGAGTGATGGGGTTTAATATGGGTTTATTATGGGGTTTAATATGGGTGGATAGTTGATACACTGAGTGATGGGGTTTAATATGGGTTTAATATGGGGTTTAATATGGTGGATAGTTTATACACAGAGTGGGGTTTAATATGGGGTTTAATATGGGGTATAATGTGGGTGGATAGTTGATACACTGAGTGATGGGGTTTAATATGGGTTTAATATGGGGGTTTAATATGGTGGATAGTTTATACACAGAGTGATGGGGTTTTAATATGGGGTTTAATATGGGGTATAATGTGGGGTGGATAGTTGATACACTGAGTGATGGGGGTTTAATATGGGTTTAATATGGGGTTTAATATGGTGTATAATGTGGCTGGATAGTTGATGACTGAGTGATGGGGTTTAATATGGGGTTTAATATGGTGGATAGTTTATACACTGAGTGATGGGGTTTAATATGAGTTTAATATGGGGTATAATATGGGTGGATAGTTGATGCACTGAGTGATGGGGTTTAATATGGGTTAATATGGGGTATAATATGGGTGGATAGTTGATACACTGAGTGATGGGTTTAATATGGTGTATAATGTGTCTGGATAGTTGATGCACTGAGTGATGGGGTTTAATATGGGGTTTAATATGGGTGGATAGTTGATACACTGAGTGATGGGGTTTAATATGGGGTATAATGTGGGTGGATAGTTGATACACTGAGTGATGGGGTTTAATATGGGTTTAATATGGGGTTTAATATGGGTGGATAGTTGATACTCTGAGTGATGGTTTAATATGGGGTTTAATATGGGTTTAATATGGGGTTTAATATGGTGGATAGTTTATACACTGAGTGATGGGGTTTAATATGGGTTTATTATGGGGTTTAATATGGGTGGATAGTTGATACACTGAGTGATGGGTTTAATATGGGGTTTAATATGGTGGATAGTTTATACACTGAGTGATGGGGTTTAATATGGGGTTTAATATGGTGGATAGTTGATACACTGAGTGATGGGGTTTAATATGGGTTTAATATGGGGTTTAATATGGTGGATAGTTTATACACAGAGTGGGGTTTAATATGGGTATATGTGGGTGGATAGTTGATACACTGAGTGATGGGGTTTAATATGGTTTAATATGGGGTTTAATATGGTGGATAGTTTATACACAGAGTGATGGGGTTTAATATGGGGTTTAATATGGGGTATAATGTGGGTGGATAGTTGATACACTGAGTGATGGGGTTTAATATGGGGTTTAATATGGTGGATAGTTTATACACTGAGTGATGGGGTTTAATATGGGGTTTAATATGGGGTTTAATATGGGTTTAATATGGGTGGATAGTTGATACTCTGAGTGATGGGTTTAATATGGGGTTTAATATGGGTTTAATATGGGGTTTAATATGGTGGATAGTTTATACACTGAGTGATGGGGGTTTAATATGGGTTTATTATGGGGTTTAATATGGGTGGATAGTTGATACACTGAGTGATGGGTTTAATATGGGTTTAATATGGGGTTTAATATGGTGGATAGTTTATACACTGAGTGATGATACACTGAGTGATGGGGTTTAATATGGGGTTTAATATGGGGTATAATGTGGGTGGATAGTTGATACACTGAGTGATGGGGTTTAATATGGGTTTAATATGGGGTATAATATGGGTGGATAGTTGATGCACTGAGTGATGGGGTTTAATATGGGTTTAATATGGGGTATAATATGGGTGGATAGTTGATACACTGAGTGATGGGTTTAATATGGTGTATAATGTGGCTGGATAGTTGATGCACTGAGTGATGGGGTTTAATATGGGTTTAATATGGGGTATAATATGGGTGGATAGTTGATACACTGAGTGATGGGTTTAATATGGTGTATAATGTGGCTGGATAGTTGATGCACTGAGTGATGGAGTTTAATATGGGGTTTAATATGGGTGGATAGTTGATACACTGAGTGATGGGGTTTAATATGGGGTATAATGTGGGTGGATAGTTGATACCTGAGTGATGGGGTTAATATGGTGGATAGTTTATACACTGAGTGATGGGGTTTAATATGGGTTTAATATGGTGGATAGTTGATACACTGAGTGATGGGGTTTAATATGGGGTTTAATATGGGTGGATAGTTGATACACTGAGTGATGGGGTTTAATATGGTGGATAGTTTATACACTGAGTGATGGGGTTTAATATGGGGTTTAATATGGGTTTAATATGGTGGATAGTTTATACACTGAGTGATGGGGTTTAATATGGGGTTTAATATGGGTTTAATATGGGTGGATAGTTGATACACTGAGTGATGGGGTTTAATATGGTGGATAGTTTATACACTGAGTGATGGGGTTTAATATGGGGTTTAATATGGGTTTAATATGGGTGGATAGTTGATACTCTGAGTGATGGGTTTAATATGGGGTTTAATATGGGTTTAATATGGGGTTTAATATGGTGGATAGTTTATACACTGAGTGATGGGGTTTAATATGGGTTTATTATGGGGTTTAATATGGGTGGATAGTTGATACACTGAGTGATGGGTTTAATATGGGGTTTAATATGGTGGATAGTTTATACACAGAGTGGGGTTTAATATGGGGTTTAATATGGGGTATAATGTGGGTGGATAGTTGATACACTGAGTGATGGGGTTTAATATGGGTTTAATATGGGGTTTAATATGGTGGATAGTTTATACACAGAGTGATGGGGTTTAATATGGGGTATAATGTGGGTGGATAGTTGATACACTGAGTGATGGGGTTTAATATGGGTTTAATATGGGGTTTAATATGGTGTATAATGTGGCTGGATAGTTGATGCACTGAGTGATGGGGTTTAATATGGGGTTTAATATGGTGGATAGTTTATACACTGAGTGATGGGGTTTAATATGGGGTTTAATATGGGTGGATAGTTGATACTCTGAGTGATGGGTTTAATATGGGGTTTAATATGGGTTTAATATGGGGTTTAATATGGTGGATAGTTTATACACTGAGTGATGGGGTTTAATATGGGTTTATTATGGGGTATAATGTGGGTGGATAGTTGATACACTGAGTGATGGGGTTTAATATGGGTTTAATATGGGGTTTAATATGGTGGATAGTTTATACACAGGTGATGGGGTTTAATATGGGGTTTAATATGGGGTATAATGTGGGTGGATAGTTGATACACTGAGTGATGGGGTTAATATGGGTTTAATATGGGGTTTAATATGGTGGATAGTTTATACACTGAGTGATGATACACTGAGTTGATGGGGTTAATATGGGGTTTAATATAGGGGTATAATGTGGGTGATAGTTGATTACACTGAGTGATGGGGTTTAATATGGGTTTAATATGGGGTATAATATGGGTGGATAGTTGATGCACTGAGTGATTGGGGTTTAATATGGGTTAATATGGGGTATAAATATGGGTGGATAGTTGATACACTGAGTGATGGGTTTAATATGGTGATAATGTGGCTGGATAGTTGATGCACTGAGTGATGGGGTTTAATATGGGGTTTAATATGGGTGGATAGTTGATACACTGAGTGATGGGGTTTAATATGGGGTGTTAATATGGGTTTAATATGGGTGGATAGTTGTACTCTGAGTGATGGGTTTGAATATGGGGTTTAATATGGGTTTAATATGGGGTTTAATATGGTGGATAGTTTATATACACAGAGTGGGGTTTAATATGGGGTTTAATATGGGGTATAATGTGGGTGGATAGTTGATACACTGAGTGATGGGGTTTAATATGGGTTTAATATGGGGTTTACTATGGTGGATAGTTTATACACAGAGTTGATGGGGTTTAATATGGGGTTTAATATGGGGTATAATGTGGGTGGATAGTTGATACACTGAGTGATGGGGTTTAATATGGGTTTAATATGGGGTTTTAATATGGTGTATAATGTGGCTGGATAGTTGATGCACTGAGTGATGGGGTTTAATATGGGGTGTAATATGGTGGATAGTTTATACACTGAGTGATGGGGTTTAATATGAGTTTAATATGGGGTATAATATGGGTGGATAGTTGATGCACTGAGTGATGGGGTTTAATATGGGTTTAATATGGGGTATAATATGGGTGGATAGTTTGATACACTGAGTGATGGGTTTAATATGGTGTATAATGTGTCTGGATAGTTGATGCCCTGAGTGATGGGGTTTAATATGGGGTTTAATATGGGTGGATAGTTGATACACTGAGTGATGGGGTTTAATATGGGGTATAATGTGGGTGGATAGTTGATACACTGAGTGATGGGGTTTAATATGGGTTTAATATGGGGTTTAATATGGGTGGATAGTTGATACTCTGAGTGATGGGGTTTAATATGGGGTTTAATATGGGTTTTAATATGGGGTTTAATATGGTGGATAGTTTATACACTGAGTGATGGGGTTTAATATGGGTTTATTATGGGGTTTAATATGGTGGATAGTTGATACACTGAGTGATGGGTTTAATATGGGTTTAATATGGTGGATAGTTTATACACTGAGTGATGGGGTTTAATATGGGTTTAATATGGTGGATAGTTGATACACTGAGTGATGGGGTTTAATATGGGTTTAATATGGGGTTTAATATGGTGGATAGTTTATACACAGAGTGGGGTTTAATATGGGTATAATGTGGGTGGATAGTTGATACACTGAGTGATGGGGTTTAATATGGGTTTAATATGGGGTTTAATATGGTGGATAGTTTATACACAGAGTGATGGGGTTTAATATGGGGTTTAATATGGGTATAATGTGGGTGGATAGTTGATACACTGAGTGATGGGGTTTAATATGGGGTTTAATATGGTGGATAGTTTATACACTGAGTGATGGGGTTTAATATGGGGTTTAATATGGGGTTTAATATGGGTTTAATATGGGTGGATAGTTGATACTCTGAGTGATGGGTTTAAGATGGGGTTTAATATGGGTTTAATATGGGGTTTAATATGGTGGATAGTTTATACACTGAGTGATGGGGTTTAATATGGGTTTATTATGGGGTTTAATATGGGTGGATAGTTGATACACTGAGTGATGGGTTTAATATGGGTTTAATATGGGGTTTAATATGGTGGATAGTTTATACACTGAGTGATGATACACTGAGTGATGGGTTTAATATGGGGTTTAATATGGGGTATAATGTGGGTGGATAGTTGATACACTGAGTGATGGGGTTTAATATGGGTTTAATATGGGGTATAATATGGGTGGATAGTTGATGCACTGAGTGATGGGGTTTAATATGGGTTTAATATGGGGTATAATATGGGTGGATAGTTGATACACTGAGTGATGGGTTTAATATGGTGTATAATGTGGCTGGATAGTTGATGCACTGAGTGATGGGGTTTAATATGGGGTTTAATATGGGTGGATAGTTGATACACTGAGTGATGGGGTTTAATATGGGGTATAATGTGGGTGGATAGTTGATACACTGAGTGATGGGGTTTAATATGGGGTATAATGTGGGTGGATAGTTGATACACTGAGTGATGGGGTTTAATATGGGGTTTAATATGGTGGATAGTTTATACACTGAGTGATGGGGTTTAATATGGGGTATAATGTGGGTGGATAGTTGATACACTGAGTGATGGGTTTAATATGGGGGTTTAATATGGTGTATAATGTGGCTGGATAGTTGATGCACTGAGTGGACAAAACATTATGAATACCTTCTCTGTTCATGACGTAGACTGACCAGGTGAAAGCTACGATCCTGTTACGGCTTACCTCAAAACAATAGGGAGGGTCCGGGTGGGCGTCTGTTCATGATGTAGACTGACCAGGTGAAAGCTACGATCCCTTATTGACGTCTCTTGTTAAATCCACTTCAATCAGAGTCGTTGAGGGGAGATCGGAGGGGTGCGTCGTTGAGGGGAGATCGGAGGGGTGCGTCGTTGAGGGGAGATCGGAGGGGTGCGTCGTTGAGGGGAGATCGGAGGGGGTGCGGCTCATTATTAGGAAGGGGTTCCCTGTGTTTGGTGTACTCTGTGTATGTGAAGGTGTTGTGTCCATGTTAAATCATCCATATATTTACCTCCGTGTCCCATCTCTCCTCCTGTCCCCATTACTCCTCTAACCCCCCCTCCATCTCTCCTCCTGTCCCCATTACTCCTCCTACCTCCCTCCCCCATCTCTCCTCCTGTCCCCATTACTCCTCCTACCCCCCTCCATCTCTCCTCCTGTCCCCATTACTCCTCCTACCCCCCCCTCCATCTCTCCTCCTGTCCCCATTACTCCTCCTACCTCTCCTCCATCTCTCCTCCTGTCCCCCATTACTCCTCTACCCCTCCATCTCTCCTCCTGTCTCCATTACTTACTCCTCCTACCCCCCCTCCATCTCTCCTCCTGTCCCATTACTCCTCTACCCCCCTCCATCTCTCCTCCTGTCCCCATTACTCCTCCTACCCCTCCATCTCTCATCCTGTCCCCATTACTTACCCTCCTACCCCCCCCCTCCATCTCTCCCCCATCCTCTCCTCCTGTCCCCATTACTCCTCCTACCCCCCTCCATCTCTCCTCCTGTCCCCATTACTCCTCCTCCTCCCCCCTCCATCTCTCCTCCTGTCCCCATTACTCCTCCTCCCCCCACTCCATCTCTCCTCCTGGTCCACATTACTCCTCCCTACCCCCCTCCATCTCTCCTCCTGTCCCCATTACTCCTCCTCCCCCCTCCATCTCTCCTCCTTTCCCCCCCCATCTCTCCTCCTGTCCCCATTACTCCTCCTCCCCCCCCCTCCATCTCTCCTCCTACCCCCCCCATCTCTCCACCATCTCCTCCTGTCCCCATTACTCCTCCTACCCCCTCCATCTCTCCTCCTGTCCCCATTTACTCCTCCTACCCCCCCTCCATCTCTCCTCCTGTCCCCAATAACTCCTCCTACCCCCCCCCCTCCATCTCTCCTCCTGTCCCCTTACTCCTCCTACCCCTCCATCCTCTCCTCCTGTCCCATTACTCCTCCTACCCCCCTCCATCTCTCCTCCTGTCCCCATTACTCCTCCTACCCTCCATCTCTCTCCTGTCCCCAGTACTCTCCTACCTCCCTCCCCCATCTCTCCTCCTGTCCCCATTACTCCTCCTACCCCCCCTCCATCTCATCCTCCTGTCCCCATTACTCCTCCTACCTCCCTCCCCCCATCTCTCCTCCTGTCCCCATTACTCCTCCTACCCCCCCTCATCTCTCCTCCTGTCCCCATACTCCTCCTACCCCCCTCCATCTCTCCTCCTGTCCCCATTACTCCTCCTACCCTCCCTCCCCCCATCTCTCCTCCTGTCCCCATTACTCCTCCTACCCCCCCCCTCCATCTCTCCTCCTGTCCCCATTACTCTCCTACCCCCCTCCATGTCTCCTCCTGTCTCCATTACTCCTCCTATCCCCCTCATCTCTCCTCCTGTCCCCATTACTCCTCATACCCCCCTCCATCTCTCCTCCTGTCCCCATTACTCCTCCTACCCCCCTCCATGTCTCCTCCTCTCCCAGGTGCGGGGAAGTCTCTAGTAGGGTAACGGCAGCCTGTACGGTCCGTAAGCGCTGCCTGGTCCTGGGGAACAGCTCTGTGTCCAGTAGAACAGTGGAAGGCTCAGTTTAAGATGTGGTCCACATCGATGACTCTCAGATCTGCCGCTTCACCTCAGATGCCAAGGACAAGGTAGAGACGCAGCAAACACCATGGAGCTTTATAAAACCCCCCTTCTCAACTCCGTCTTTCAACAGCCTCTGTGTTTTCAGCTTTTCAAACCCCCCTTCTCAACTCCGTCTTTCAACAGCCTCTGTGTTTTTCAGCTTTATAAAATCCCCCTTCTCAACTCCGTCTTTCAACAGCCTCTGTGTTTTCAGCTTTTCAAACCCCCTTCTCAACTCCGTCTTTCAACAGCCTCTGTGTTTTGTTTAATGATCTCTTTCAACACCCTCTGTGTTTTGTATAATGATCTCTTTCAACAGCCTCTGTGTTTTGTATAATGATCTCTTTCAACAGCCTCTGTGTTTTGTATAATGATCTCTTCAACAGCCTCTGTGTTTTGTATAATGATCTCTTTCAACACCCACTGTGTTTTGTATAATGATCTCTTTCAACACCCACTGTGTTTTGTATAATGATCTCTTTCAACAGCCTCTGTGTTTTGTATAACGATCTCTTTCAACAGCCTCTGTGTTTTGTATAACGATCTCTTCAACAGCCTCTGTGTTTTGTATAGCGATCTCTTTCAACAGCCTCTGTGTTTTGTATAACGATCTCTTTCAACAGCCTCTGTGTTTTGTATAACGATCTCTTTCACAGCCTCTGTGTTTGTATAACGATCTCTTTCAACAGCCTCTGTGTTTTGTATAACGATCTCTTTCAACAGCCTCTGTGTTTTGTATAACGATCTCTTTCAACAGCCTCTGTGTTTTGTATAATGATCTCTTTCAACAGCCTCTGTGTTTTGTATAATGATCTCTTTCAACAGCCTCTGTGTTTGTATAATGATCTCTTTCAACAGCCTCTGTGTTTTGTATAATGATCTCTTTCAACAGCCTCTGTGTTTGTATAATGATCTCTTTCAACAGCCACTGTGTTTTGTATAATGATCTCTTTCAACAGCCACTGTGTTTTGTATAATGATCTCTTTCAACAGCCTCTGTGTTTTGTATAATGATCTCTTTCAACAGCCTCTGTGTTTTGTATAATGATCTCTTTCAACAGCCTCTGTGTTTTGTATAATGATCTCTTTCAACAGCCTCTGTGTTTTGTATAATGATCTCTTTCAACAGCCTCTGTGTTTTGTATAATGATCTCTTTCAACAGCCTCTGTGTTTTGTATAATGATCTCTTTCAACAGCCTCTGTGTTTTGTATAATGATCTCTTTCAACAGCCTCTGTGTTTTGTATAATGATCTCTTTCAACAGCCTCTGTGTTTTGTATAATGATCTCTTTCAACAGCCTCTGTGTTTTGTATAATGATCTCTTTCAACAGCCTCTGTGTTTTGTATAATGATCTCTTTCAACAGCCTCTGTGTTTTGTATAATGATCTCTTTCAACAGCCTCTGTGTTTTGTATAATGATCTCTTTCAACAGCCTCTGTGTTTTGTATAATGATCTCTTTCAACACCACTGTGTTTTGTTTAATGATCTCTTTCAACAGCCTCTGTGTTTTGTATAATGATCTCTTTCAACACCCACTGTGTTTTGTTTAATGATCTCTTTCAACAGCCTCTGTGTTTTGTATAATGATCTCTTTCAACAGCCTCTGTGTTTTGTTTAATGATCTCTTTCAACAGCCTCTGTGTTTGTATAATGATCTCTTTCAACACCCACTGTGTTTTGTATAATGATCTCTTTCAACACCCACTGTGTTTTGTATAATGATCTCTTTCAACAGCCTCTGTGTTTTGTATAATGATCTCTTTCAACAGCCTCTGTGTTTTGTATAATGATCTCTTTCAACAGCCTCTGTGTTTTGTATAATGATCTCTTTCAACAGCCTCTGTGTTTTGTATAATGATCTCTTTCAACAGCCTCTGTGTTTTGTATAATGATCTCTTTCAACAGCCTCTGTGTTTTGTATAATGATCTCTTTCAACAGCCTCTGTGTTTTGTATAATGATCTCTTTCAACAGCCTCTGTGTTTTGTATAATGATCTCTTTCAACAGCCTCTGTGTTTTGTATAATGATCTCTTTCAACAGCCTCTGTGTTTTGTATAATGATCTCTTTCAACAGCCTCTGTGTTTTGTATAATGATCTCTTTCAACAGCCTCTGTGTTTTGTATAATGATCTCTTTCAACAGCCTCTGTGTTTTGTATAATGATCTCTTTCAACAGCCTCTGTGTTTTGTATAATGATCTCTTTCAACAGCCTCTGTGTTTTGTATAATGATCTCTTTCAACAGCCTCTGTGTTTTGTATAATGATCTCTTTCACAGCCTCTGTGTTTGTATAATGATCTGTTTCAACAGCCTCTGTGTTTTGTATAATGATCTCTTTCAACACCCACTGTGTTTTGTATAACGATCTCTTTCAACAGCCTCTGTGTTTGTATAACGATCTCTTTCAACAGCCTCTGTGTTTTGTATAACGATCTCTTTCAACAGCCTCTGTGTTTTGTATAACGATCTCTTTCAACAGCCTCTGTGTTTTGTATAACGATCTCTTTCAACAGCCTCTGTGTTTTGTATAACGATCTCTTTCAACAGCCTCTGTGTTTTGTATAACGATCTCTTTCAACAGCCTCTGTGTTTTGTATAACGATCTCTTTCAACAGCTCTGTGTTTTGTATAACGATCTCTTTCAACAGCCTCTGTGTTTTGTATAATGATCTCTTTCAACAGCCTCTGTGTTTTGTATAATGATCTCTTTCAACAGCCTCTGTGTTTTGTATAATGATCTCTTCAACAGCCTCTGTGTTTTGTATAATGATCTCTTTCAACAGCCTCTGTGTTTTGTATAATGATCTCTTTCAACAGCCTCTGTGTTTTGTATAATGATCTCTTTCAACAGCCACTGTGTTTTGTATAATGATCTCTTTCAACAGCCTCTGTGTTTTGTATAATGATCTCTTTCAACAGCCTCTGTGTTTTGTATAATGATCTCTTTCAACAGCCTCTGTGTTTTGTATAATGATCTCTTTCAACAGCCTCTGTGTTTTGTATAATGATCTCTTTCAACAGCCTCTGTGTTTTGTATAATGATCTCTTTCAACAGCCTCTGTGTTTTGTATAATGATCTCTTTCAACAGCCTCTGTGTTTTGTATAATGATCTCTTTCAACAGCCTCTGTGTTTTGTATAATGATCTCTTTCAACAGCCTCTGTGTTTTGTATAATGATCTCTTTCAACAGCCTCTGTGTTTTGTATAATGATCTCTTTCAACAGCCTCTGTGTTTTGTATAATGATCTCTTTCAACAGCCTCTGTGTTTTGTATAATGATCTCTTTCAACAGCCTCTGTGTTTTGTATAATGATCTCTTTCAACAGCCTCTGTGTTTTTGTATAATGATCTCTTTCAACAGCCTCTGTGTTTTGTATAATGATCTCTTTCAACACCCACTGTGTTTTGTTTAATGATCTCTTTCAACAGCCTCTGTGTTTTGTATAATGATCTCTTTCAACACCCACTGTGTTTTGTTTAATGATCTCTTTCAACAGCCTCTGTGTTTTGTATAATGATCTCTTTCAACAGCCTCTGTGTTTTGTTTAATGATCTCTTTCAACAGCCTCTGTGTTTTGTATAATGATCTCTTTCAACACCCACTGTGTTTTGTATAATGATCTCTTTCAACAGCCTCTGTGTTTTGTTTAATGATCTCTTTCAACAGCCTCTGTGTTTTGTATAATGATCTCTTTCAACAGCCTCTGTGTTTTGTATAATGATCTCTTTCAACAGCCTCTGTGTTTTGTATAATGATCTCTTTCAACACCCACTGTGTTTTGTTTAATGATCTCTTTCAACAGCCTCTGTGTTTTGTATAATGATCTCTTTCAACAGCCTCTGTGTTTTGTTTAATGATCTCTTTCAACAGCCTCTGTGTTTTGTATAATGATCTCTTTCAACAGCCTCTGTGTTTTGTATAATGATCTCTTTCAACACCCACTGTGTTTTGTTTAATGATCTCTTTCAACAGCCTCTGTGTTTTGTATAATGATCTCTTTCAACACCCACTGTGTTTTGTTTAATGATCTCTTTCAACAGCCTCTGTGTTTTGTATAATGATCTCTTTCAACAGCCTCTGTGTTTTGTTTAATGATCTCTTTCAACAGCCTCTGTGTTTTGTATAATGATCTCTTTCAACACCCACTGTGTTTTGTATAATGATCTCTTTCAACACCCACTGTGTTTTGTATAATGATCTCTTTCAACAGCCTCTGTGTTTTGTATAATGATCTCTTTCAACACCCACTGTGTTTTGTATAATGATCTCTTTCAACACCCACTGTGTTTTGTATAATGATCTCTTTCAACAGCCTCTGTGTTTTGTATAATGATCTCTTTCAACAGCCTCTGTGTTTTGTATAATGATCTCTTTCAACAGCCTCTGTGTTTTGTATAATGATCTCTTTCAACAGCCTCTGTGTTTTGTATAATGATCTCTTTCAACAGCCTCTGTGTTTTGTATAATGATCTCTTTCAACAGCCTCTGTGTTTTGTATAATGATCTCTTTCAAACAGCCTCTGTGTTTTGTATAATGATCTCTTTCAACAGCCTCTGTGTTTTGTATAATGATCTCTTTCAACAGCCTCTGTGTTTTGTATAATGATCTCTTTCAACAGCCTCTGTGTTTTGTATAATGATCTCTTTCAACAGCCTCTGTGTTTTGTATAATGATCTCTTTCAACAGCCTCTGTGTTTTGTATAATGATCTCTTTCAACAGCCTCTGTGTTTTGTATAATGATCTCTTTCAACAGCCTCTGTGTTTTGTATAATGATCTCTTTCAACAGCCTCTGTGTTTTGTATAATGATCTCTTTCAACAGCCTCTGTGTTTTGTATAATGATCTCTTTCAACAGCCTCTGTGTTTTGTATAATGATCTCTTTCAACAGCCTCTGTGTTTTGTATAATGATCTCTTTCAACACCCACTGTGTTTTGTATAACGATCTCTTTCAACAGCCTCTGTGTTTTGTATAACGATCTCTTTCAACAGCCTCTGTGTTTTGTATAACGATCTCTTTCAACAGCCTCTGTGTTTTGTATAACGATCTCTTTCAACAGCCTCTGTGTTTTGTATAACGATCTCTTTCAACAGCCTCTGTGTTTTGTATAACGATCTCTTTCAACAGCCTCTGTGTTTTGTATAACGATCTCTTTCAACAGCCTCTGTGTTTTGTATAACGATCTCTTTCAACAGCCTCTGTGTTTTGTATAACGATCTCTTTCAACAGCCTCTGTGTTTGTATAATGATCTCTTTCAACAGCCTCTGTGTTTTGTATAATGATCTCTTTCAACAGCCTCTGTGTTTTGTATAATGATCTCTTTCAACAGCCTCTGTGTTTTGTATAATGATCTCTTTCAACAGCCTCTGTGTTTTGTATAATGATCTCTTTCAACAGCCTCTGTGTTTTGTATAATGATCTCTTTCAACAGCCACTGTGTTTTGTATAATGATCTCTTTCAACAGCCTCTGTGTTTTGTATAATGATCTCTTTCAACAGCCTCTGTGTTTTGTATAATGATCTCTTTCAACAGCCTCTGTGTTTTGTATAATGATCTCTTTCAACAGCCTCTGTGTTTTGTATAATGATCTCTTTCAACAGCCTCTGTGTTTTGTATAATGATCTCTTTCAACAGCCTCTGTGTTTTGTATAATGATCTCTTTCAACAGCCTCTGTGTTTTGTATAATGATCTCTTTCAACAGCCTCTGTGTTTGTATAATGATCTCTTTCAACAGCCTCTGTGTTTTGTATAATGATCTCTTTCAACAGCCTCTGTGTTTTGTATAATGATCTCTTTCAACAGCCTCTGTGTTTTGTATAATGATCTCTTTCAACAGCCTCTGTGTTTTGTATAATGATCTCTTTCAACAGCCTCTGTGTTTTGTATAATGATCTCTTTCAACAGCCTCTGTGTTTTGTATAATGATCTCTTTCAACAGCCTCTGTGTTTTGTATAATGATCTCTTTCAACAGCCTCTGTGTTTTGTATAATGATCTCTTTCAACAGCCTCTGTGTTTTGTATAATGATCTCTTTCAACAGCCTCTGTGTTTTGTATAATGATCTCTTTCAACAGCCTCTGTGTTTTGTATAATGATCTCTTTCAACACCCACTGTGTTTTGTATAACGATCTCTTTCAACAGCCTCTGTGTTTTGTATAACGATCTCTTTCAACAGCCTCTGTGTTTTGTATAACGATCTCTTTCAACAGCCTCTGTGTTTTGTATAACGATCTCTTTCAACAGCCTCTGTGTTTTGTATAACGATCTCTTTCAACAGCCTCTGTGTTTTGTATAACGATCTCTTTCAACAGCCTCTGTGTTTTGTATAACGATCTCTTTCAACAGCCTCTGTGTTTTGTATAACGATCTCTTTCAACAGCCTCTGTGTTTTGTATAACGATCTCTTTCAACAGCCTCTGTGTTTTGTATAATGATCTCTTTCAACAGCCTCTGTGTTTTGTATAATGATCTCTTTCAACAGCCTCTGTGTTTTGTATAATGATCTCTTTCAACAGCCTCTGTGTTTTGTATAATGATCTCTTTCAACAGCCTCTGTGTTTTGTATAATGATCTCTTTCAACAGCCTCTGTGTTTTGTATAATGATCTCTTTCAACAGCCACTGTGTTTTGTATAATGATCTCTTTCAACAGCCTCTGTGTTTTGTATAATGATCTCTTTCAACAGCCTCTGTGTTTTGTATAATGATCTCTTTCAACAGCCTCTGTGTTTTGTATAATGATCTCTTTCAACAGCCTCTGTGTTTTGTATAATGATCTCTTTCAACAGCCTCTGTGTTTTGTATAATGATCTCTTTCAACAGCCTCTGTGTTTTGTATAATGATCTCTTTCAACAGCCTCTGTGTTTTGTATAATGATCTCTTTCAACAGCCTCTGTGTTTTGTATAATGATCTCTTTCAACAGCCTCTGTGTTTTGTATAATGATCTCTTTCAACAGCCTCTGTGTTTTGTATAATGATCTCTTTCAACAGCCTCTGTGTTTTGTATAATGATCTCTTTCAACAGCCTCTGTGTTTTGTATAATGATCTCTTTCAACAGCCTCTGTGTTTGTATATGATCTCTTTCAATAATGATCTCTTTCAACAGCCTCTGTGTTTTGTATAATGATCTCTTTCAACAGCCTCTGTGTTTTGTATAATGATCTCTTTCAACACCCACTGTGTTTTGTTTAATGATCTCTTTCAACAGCCTCTGTGTTTTGTATAATGATCTCTTTCAACACCCACTGTGTTTTGTTTAATGATCTCTTTCAACAGCCTCTGTGTTTTGTATAATGATCTCTTTCAACAGCCTCTGTGTTTTGTTTAATGATCTCTTTCAACAGCCTCTGTGTTTTGTATAATGATCTCTTTCAACACCCACTGTGTTTTGTATAATGATCTCTTTCAACAGCCTCTGTGTTTTGTTTAATGATCTCTTTCAACAGCCTCTGTGTTTTGTATAATGATCTCTTTCAACAGCCTCTGTGTTTTGTATAATGATCTCTTTCAACAGCCTCTGTGTTTTGTATAATGATCTCTTTCAACAGCCTCTGTGTTTTGTATAATGATCTCTTTCAACAGCCTCTGTGTTTTGTATAATGATCTCTTTCAACAGCCTCTGTGTTTTGTATAACGATCTCTTTCAACACCCACTGTGTTTTGTATAATGATCTCTTTCAACATCCTCTGTGTTTTGTATAACGATCTCTTTCAACAGCCTCTGTGTTTTGTATAACGATCTCTTTCAACACCCACTGTGTTTTGTATAACGATCTCTTTCAACAGCCTCTGTGTTTTGTATAACGATCTCTTTCAACAGCCTCTGTGTTTTGTATAACGATCTCTTTCAACAGCCTCTGTGTTTTGTATAACGATCTCTTTCAACAGCCTCTGTGTTTTGTATAACGATCTCTTTCAACAGCCTCTGTGTTTTGTATAACGATCTCTTTCAACAGCCCCTGTGTTTTGTATAACGATCTCTTTCAACAGCCTCTGTGTTTTGTATAATGATCTCTTTCAACAGCCTCTGTGTTTTGTATAGTGATCTCTTTCAACAGCCTCTGTGTTTTGTATAATGATCTCTTTCAACAGCCTCTGTGTTTTGTATAATGATCTCTTTCAACAGCCTCTGTGTTTTGTATAATGATCTCTTTCAACAGCCTCTGTGTTTTGTATAATGATCTCTTTCAACAGCCTCTGTGTTTTGTATAATGATCTCTTTCAACAGCCTCTGTGTTTTGTATAATGATCTCTTTCAACAGCCACTGTGTTTTGTATAATGATCTCTTTCAACAGCCTCTGTGTTTTTGTATAATGATCTCTTTCAACAGCCACTGTGTTTTGTATAATGATCTCTTTCAACAGCCTCTGTGTTTTGTATAATGATCTCTTTCAACAGCCTCTGTGTTTTGTATAATGATCTCTTTCAACAGCCTCTGTGTTTTGTATAATGATCTCTTTCAACAGCCTCTGTGTTTTGTATAATGATCTCTTTCAACACCCACTGTGTTTTGTATAATGATCTCTTTCAACAGCCTCTGTGTTTTGTATAATGATCTCTTTCAACAGCCTCTGTGTTTTGTATAATGATCTCTTTCAACACCCACTGTGTTTTGTATAACGATCTCTTTCAACAGCCTCTGTGTTTTGTATAACGATCTCTTTCAACAGCCTCTGTGTTTTGTATAATGATCTCTTTCAACAGCCTCTGTGTTTTGTATAACGATCTCTTTCAACAGCCTCTGTGTTTTGTATAATGAGCCTCTGTGTTTTGTGTAATGAGCCTCTGTGTTTTGTATAATGAGCCTCTGTGTTTTGTATAATGAGCCTCTGTGTTTTGTGTAATGAGCCTCTGTGTTTTGTGTAATGAGCCTCTGTGTTTTGTGTAATGAGCCTCTGTGTTTTGTGTAATGAGCCTCTGTGTTTTGTGTAATGAGCCTCTGTGTTTTGTGTAATGAGCCTCTGTGTTTTGTGTAATGAGCCTCTGTGTTTTGTGTAATGAGCCTCTGTGTTTTGTGTAATGAGCCTCTGTGTTTTGTGTAATGAGCCTCTGTGTTTTGTATAATGAGCCTCTGTGTTTTGTGTAATGAGCCTCTGTGTTTTGTATAATGAGCCTCTGTGTTTTGTGTAATGAGCCTCTGTGTTTTGTATAATGAGCCTCTGTGTTTTGTGTAATGAGCCTCTGTGTTTTGTGTAATGAGCCTCTGTGTTTTGTGTAATGAGCCTCTGTGTTTTGTGTAATGAGCCTCTGTGTTTTGTGTAATGAGCCTCTGTGTTTTGTGTAATGAGCCTCTGTGTTTTGTGTAATGAGCCTCTGTGTTTTTTATAATGAGCCTCTGTGTTTTGTGTAATGAGCCTCTGTGTTTTGTATAATGAGCCTCTGTGTTTTGTGTAATGAGCCTCTGTGTTTTGTATAATGAGCCTCTGTGTTTTTTGCAATGAGCCTCTGTGTTTTGTATAATGAGCCTCTTTGTTTTGTGTAATGAGCCTCTGTGTTTTGTGTAATGAGCCTCTGTGTTTTGTGTAATGAGCCTCTGTGTTTTGTGTAATGAGCCTCTGTGTTTTGTGTAATGAGCCTCTGTGTTTTGTGTAATGAGCCTCTGTGTTTTGTGTAATGAGCCTCTGTGTTTTGTATAATGAGCCTCTGTGTTTTGTATAATGAGCCTCTGTGTTTTGTGTAATGAGCCTCTGTGTTTTGTGTAATGAGCCTCTGTGTTTTGTGTAATAAGCCTCTGTGTTTTGTGTAATGAGCCTCTGTGTTTTGTGTAATGAGCCTCTGTGTTTTGTGTAATGAGCCTCTGTGTTTTGTGTAATGAGCCTCTGTGTTTTGTGTAATGAGCCTCTGTGTTTTGTGTAATGAGCCTCTGTGTTTTGTGTAATGAGCCTCTGTGTTTTGTTTGTTGCGGTTTTAAATGAGTTAGATTTTTTTTGTTTGTTCTTGAAGCCGATTGGCTGCTCGGTGGCCATCAGTACGTACAGCATGTTGGGACACACCACCAAGAGGTCTTGGGAGGCAGAGAGAGTGATGGAATGGATGAGGTCCCAGGAGTGGGGTCTCATCATCCTGGACGAGGTGCACACCATCCCTGGTGAGTCTATACGAGGTCAGGGGTCATGGTTAAGTTAGGAGGGGTTACGTTTAGTCCACACCATCCCTGGTGTGTCTATACGAGGTCAGGGGTCATGGTTAAGTTAGGAGGGGTGAGGGTTAGACCACACCATCCCTGGTGAGTCTATATGGGGTCAGGGGTCATGGTTAAGTTAGGAGGGGTTACGTTTAGTCCACACCATCCCTGGTGAGTCTATACGGGGTCAGGGGTCATGGTTAAGTTAGGAGGGGTGAGGGTTAGACCACACCATCCCTGGTGAGTCTATATGGGGTCAGGGGTCATGGTTAAGTTAGGAGGGGTTACGGTTAGTCCACACCATCCCTGGTGAGTCTATATGGGGTCAGGGGTCATGGTTAAGTTGTTAGGGTTAGTCCTCACCATCCCTGGGGAGTCTATACGGGGTCAGGGGTCATGGTTAAGTTAGGATGGGTTATGGTTAGTCCACACCATCCCTGGTGAGTCTATATGGGGTCAGGGGTCATGGTTAAGTTAGGAGGGGTTACGGTTAGTCCACACCATCCCTGGTGAGTCTATATGGGGTCAGGGGTCATGGTTAAGTTGTTAGGGTTAGTCCTCACCATCCCTGGTGAGTCTTTGGGGTCAGGGGTCATGGTTAAGTTAGGAGGGGTTAATGTTAGTCCTCACCATCCCTGGTGAGTCTTTGGGGTCAGGGGTCATGGTTAAGTTAGGAGGGGTTAATGTTAGTCCTCACCATCCCTGGTGAGTCTGTCTATCTCTCTGTGGTAAAGGGTCAGAAGTTAAGGGGTTTTGGTTCGTGTGTAACGATGGTGACAGGTGCGCGTAACGACGGTGACAGGTGTGCGTAACGACGGTGACAGGTGAGGGGGAGTATACCTGACAGGTGTCGTATTAATGTGTATCCCAAACCGTTCGGACGCTACAGACAGAAGTTGTCAGATCGGCTCAACCGACTTCAGACGAGTCCCCAAGACGCTCGTGTTGGTGCGAGTCTCGTATTTCCACAGGGGGGTCATAATAGTTTGTAGACCAAACCGTTCGGACGCTACAGTCAATTTTATGAGAAGACGCGATTTTCACAACTTTAGGAGTTTAAATGACCGAACACCAGAAAATCTGTTTTGTCTGTGTTGTCTCGACCCCCCCCCCCCCCCCCCCCCCCTGTAGCTAAGATGTTCCGTCGCGTTCTGACCATTGTCCAGGCCCACTGTAAGCTGGGTCTGACCGCTACGCTGGTCCGAGAGGACGACAAGATCGTTGATCTCAACTTCCTGATTGGGCCCAAGCTGTTCGAGGCTAACTGGATGGAGCTCCAGAACAACGGATACATCGCTAAGGTCCAGTGTGCTGAGGTTAGTCCTTCTGTGTGGGGATCAACCTGGGTTAAACCTGGGTTAGTCCGTCTGTCTGGGGATAAACCTGGGTTAAACCTGGGTTAGTCCGTCTGTCTGGGGATAAACCTGGGTTAAACCTGGGTTAGTCTGTCATTCATACCTGTACCAGTCTGTGTGGGGTTAATCCTGGGTTAGTCTGTCATCCTGTACCAGTCTGTGTGGGGTTAAACCTGGGTTAGTCTGTCATCCTGTACCAGTCTGTGTGGGGTTAAACCTGGGTTAGTCCATCATCCTGTACCAGTCTGTGTGGGGATTAACCTGGGTTAGTCTGTCATCCATACCTGTACCAGTCTGTGTGGAGATAAACCTGGGTTAGTCCATCATCCTGTACCAGTCTGTGTGGGGTTAAACCTGGGTTAGTCCATCATCCTGTACCAGTCTGTGTGGGGTTAAACCTGGGTTAGTCCATCATCCTGTACCAGTCTGTGTGGGGTTAAACCTGGGTTAGTCCGTCATCCTGTACCAGTCTGTGTGGGGTTAAACCTGGGTTAGTCCGTCATCCTGTACCAGTCTGTGTGGGGATAAACCTGGTGATGGGCAGGACACAATATCCCTGGCTAATGGAATAGGATGCCTCACAAGGTGTAGTCTGGGAAAACATCAGACCCAGCTGCAGTGACCTGGGTCGGACTCTCTTGGTATCTTCAACAGAGTTGAAAACAAACCACTAATCACCAGGCAGACATGCGAGAACGTCGCAATTTCAAAACCAAAGTTTGCAGGTCGAAAACCTTTCCCATTGGTTTTAGTGATGTTCGTTGACGCCACTTGCGGCCTTGCACGAGTTAGGCTTGTGAACGTCTCATAGGAGCTCCTGTTTCTGTAGTGAGACAGCTTAATGTACCAGAACACCCCCTGGACAGGACACCCCCTGGACAGGACACTAGTCTATCTCCTGTTTCTGTAGTGGGACAGCTTTGATGCACAGGACACCCCCTGGACAGGACACTAGTCTATCTGCTGTTTCTGTAGTGAGACAGCTTGATGTACCAGGACACCCCCTGGACAGGACACTAGTCTATCTCCTGTTTCTGTAGTGAGACAGCTTGATGTACCAGGACACCCCCTGGACAGGACACCCCCTGGACAGGACACTAGTCTATCTCCTGTTTCTGTAGTGAGACAGCTTGATGTACAGGACACCCCCTGGACAGGACACCCCCTGGACAGGACACTAGTCTATCTCCTGTTTCTGTAGTGAGACAGCTTGATGTACAGGACACCCCCTGGACAGGACACTAGTCTATCACAGGGATTTACCCCCAACAAGTGGATAAGGCAGGGCTGTAGTTCATGGGGGGGTTTGGGCAACAAGTGGATAAGGCAGGGCTGTAGTTCAGGGCTGTAGTTCAGGGGGGGAGTTTGGGCAACAAGTGGATAAGGCAGGGCTGTAGTTCAGGGCTGTAGTTCATGGGGGGGTTTGGGCAACAAGTGGATAAGGCAGGGCTGTAGTTCAGGGCTGTAGTTCAGTAGTTCACTACTTTAGACCAGGGCCCTGTAGAACCCTATTCCCTATATAGAGCACTACTTTAGACTAGTTTAGCTACAGAGTAGAGGTATATATTAGAAGGGTATATGAGGACAGAGCTATATAGTATATTAGAAGGGTATATCAGGACAGATCTGTTGACCACATTAGAAGGGTATTTGGAGACAGAGCTGTTGACCACGTTTTGGGTCAGCCCCAACGTGATCTAGGAAGTGTTTGGTGTTTCTGACTTAAACCTTGTTAGTTCATCAAAATGAGCGAGAGGGCTGAAGTAATCAGGATTACTGTACGTGAGCTTGAGAATAATCCAGACTTTATTTTTCTGAGAAGTCTGAAGCTAATTCTTTGTGAACTGGTGTGAACTGCTGGACCACAAAGCACACGCTATGTGGTAATCACCTGCCTGCCAACGGCTGTCGTTAAGCGGGGGGGGGGGCTGTCGTTCAGGGGTGGGCAACCCCAGTCCTCAAGGGCCTGATTTGGTGTCACACTTGTTCTCCATCTGTAGCGAACACAGCTGATTCATCAAATGTCATTCTAAACTGAAGATTAGCATAAGGTGATTATTGGAGTCAGGTGTGTTAGCTGGGGACCTGGTGGTAAAACTGTGTCACCAATCAGGCCCTCGAGGACTGGAGTTGCCCACCTCAGTGTTTCCAGACACTGAGGGGGGGGCTGTCCTCTTTAGATCTCTATTGGTCCTCAGGGAGGGGGGGTGGGGGCTGTCCTCTTTAGATCTCTATTGGTCCTCAGGGAGGGGGGGTGGGGGCTGTCCTCTTTAGATCTATATTGGTCCTCAGGGGGTTTAACTGACCTGAAGAGGATCTGGTCTCAGGGTGTTTAACTGACCTGAAGAGATTCTGGTCTCAGGGGGTTTAACTGACCTGAAGAGGTTCTGGTCTCAGGGGGTTTAACTGACCTGAAGAGGTTCTGGTCTCAGGGGGTTTAACTGACCTGAAGAGGTTCTGGTCTCAGGGTGTTTAACTGACCTGAAGAGGTTCTGGTCTCAGGGTGTTTAACTGACCTGAAGAGGTCACAGGAACTGTCCTGCTTTTCACGTTGTTGATGCCCAGCAGGGGTTCTTGACCCCAGCAAGATTAGCTACAGCGTGTGGAGTAGATAATGTGAATCCTAATGAAGTAATTAACTAGGCCTGATCTCGATCCCAAAACCCTTACGTCATCCCATCCAGCCTGGTTTCACCTGATCTGACTTAACATCTTTTTAATTAGTCAATTATGGAGGTTTGGAAGTAGACTCCAACAACATGTTAGTAACATGAGGCTCTATGTGTGGACGGTGTGCTGGAGAAACAGGTTGAAGGTAGAGGTGTTGACCTCCGATGTCCTGGTTTCATTCCCAACCTGGTCCTCACACCATCATCACTACCTGACCACCACCAGCTTCCTATTGGCTTAAGCCCTACTGGGAGGGGACTAGTATCACTATGGAAACGTTGGTGATGTCATTATTACGCCCAGCGTGTTGCTTTTTTTCTAGACGACTAGATACACTGCTCAAAAAAATAAAGGGAACACTTAAACAACACAATGTAACTCCAAGTCAATCACACTTCTGTGAAATCAAACTGTCCACTTAGGAAGCAACACTGATTGACAATAAATATCACATGCTGTTGTTTAAATGGAATAGACAACAGGTGGAAATTATAGGCAATTAGCAAGACTCACCCCAATAAAGGAGTGGTTCTGCAGGTGGTGACCACAGACCACTTCTCAGTTCCTATGCTTCCTGGCTGATGTTTTGGTCACTTTTGAATGCTGGCGGTGCTTTCACTCTAGTGGTAGCATGAGACAGAGTCTACAACCCACACAAGTGGCTCAGGTAGTGCAGCTCATCCAGGATGGCACATCAATGCGAGCTGTGGCAAGAAGGTTTGCTGTGTCTGTCAGCGTAGTGTCCAGAGCATGGAGGCGCTACCAGGAGACAGGCCAGTACATCAGGAGACGTGGAGGAGGCCGTGGGAAGGCAACAACCCAGCAGCAGGACCGCTACCTCCACCTTTGTGCAAGGAGGAGCAGGAGGAGCACTTCCAGAGCCCTGCAAAATGACCTCCAGCAGGCCATAAATGTGCATGTGTCTGCTCAAACGGTCAGAAACAGACTCCATGAGGGTGGTATGAGGGCCCGACGTCCACAGGTGGGGGTTGTGCTTACAGCCCAACACCGTGCAGGACGTTTGGCATTTGCCAGAGAACACCAAGATTGTCAAATTCGCCACTGGTGCCCTGTGCTCTTCACAGATGAAAGCAGGTTCACATGTGACAGACGTCTGGAGTCTGGAGACGCCGTGGAGAACGTTCTGCTGCCTGCAACATCCTCCAGCATGACCGGTTTGGCAGTGGATCAGTCATGGTGTGGGTTGGCATTTCTTTGGGGGGCCGCACAGCCCTCCATGTGCTCGCCAGAGGTAGCATGACTGCCATTAGGTACCGAGATGAGATCCTCAGACCCCTTGTGAGACCATATGCTGGTGCGGTTGGCCCTGGGTTCCTCCTAATGCAAGACAATGCTAGACCTCATGTGGCTGGAGTGTGTCAGCAGTTCCTGCAAGAGGAAGGCATTGATGCTATGGACTGGCCCGCCCGTTCCCCAGACCTGAATCCAATTGAGCACATCTGGGACATCATGTCTCGCTCCATCCACCAACGCTACGTTGCACCACAGACTGTCCAGGAGTTGGCGGATGCTTTAGTCCAGGTCTGGGAGGAGATCCCTCTGGAGACCATCAGTCCACCTCATCAGGAGCATGCTCAGGCGTTGTAGGGAGGTCATACAGGCACGTGGAGGCCACACACACTACTGAGCCTCATTTTGACTTGTTTTAAGGACATTACATCAAGGTTGGATCAGCCTGTAGTGTGGTTTTCCACTTTAATTTTGAGTGTGACTCCAAATCCAGACCTCCATGGGTTGATACATTTGATTTCCATTGATAATTTGTGTGATTTTGTTGTCAGCACATTCAACTATGTAAAGAAAAAAGTATTTAATAAGAATATTTCATTCATTCAGATCTAGGATGTGTTATTTTAGTGTTCCCTTTATTTTTTTGAGCAGTGTATATTAGAAGGGTATTTGGGGACAGAGCTGCAGTGGGGCAAAAAAGTATTTAGTCAGCCACCAATTGTGCAAGTTCTCCCACTTAAAAATATGAGAGAGGCCTGTAATTTTCATCATAGGTACACTTCAACTACGACAGACAAAATTAGGAAATAAAATCCAGAAAATCACATTGTTGGATTTTTAATGAATTTATTTGCAAATTATGGTGGAAAACAAGTATTTTTGTCACCTACAAACAAGCAAGATTACTGGCTCTCACAGACCTGTAACTTCTTCTTTAAGAGGCTCCTCTGTCCTCCACTCGTTACCTGTATTAATGGCACCTGTTTGAACTTGTTATCAGTTTAAAACCTGTTAGGGCTAGGCAGAATACTGCCCCCTTTGGAGGAATTGCGTGCCCATAGTAAACAGAAAAAAAATCTGTTAAAAATTGCTAATATATGCATATAATAATAATTATTATTGAATAGAAAACACTCTAAAGCTTCTAAAACCGTTCAAATTATGTCTGTATGTAAAGCAGAACTCTCAGGGCAGACATTCTCCCAAACTCTCTCTTGTCATCATGAAAGTTGGGCCAACTTTGACGTCATCGCCCCCACCCTTCCCAACCAGCTACGGATCTGGGAACAGTTTCTATCTCTTCAGCGAGATGTCTTCTTTCAATAGGGCGTTTCATTGTGAGAATCGCGCGTGCTTTGACCCGTTGGCGGGCAAAAGCATTGGTGTCACGTGAAAACACATGCACTTTCATGCGCGTTTTGCGCCTGGAGTTCCCTTTGTTCCAGGAATCACTACACGATACCGGTTTGTCTGTTCGAGTTGATAATTATTTTGCACGTTTAGAACATCCTAAAGCTTGATTCTGCACTTAGTTTGACCAGTTTAGTCGACATATAATATGTAATTTTGAAGTTTTGATGCGCAACCCCTTGAATTTTGGCTGCATTTCAGCCGGAATTTGTCGCGTTTGAGAACACAAAGACACAGACTGGAAAACCAAACACAGTTTTTGGTAAGTATGACTCCTTACACGACTTATGATCGAAGACCATCAAAGGTAAGGGAATATTTATGTGGTAATTTTGTGTTTCTGTTGACTTGTGTTTCTGTTGACTCTAAATATTGCTAATGTCTGAGCGCCGTCTCAGATTATTGAAAAATGAATGATTTCTGTAACGTTAAAAATAAATGTGACAAAGCGATTGAAAATTAAGATTAAGAAGCATTGTATCTTTCTAACTATATGTAGAACATGTCTATTTAGTCAAAGTTTATGATGTGTGTTGCTGTTATCTGGCATTATCTGGCGGAGTTATCATAATTTCACCGGACATTCTAGTACCATTTTTTGAACATGGCCGTCAATGTAAACAGAGATTTATGGATATAAATGGCATATTATTGAAAAAAACATAAATGTACTGTATAACATGTCCTATTACTGTCATCTGATGAAGATTTTCAAAAGGTTAGTGAATTATTTTAATTTTAATCCTGCTTTTGTGATTGCATCTTTTGTTCGACAAATATGGCTATTTAAATTAGCCGTATCTTTGGTGGTGGTTTGACATAAATATGTGCTATGTTTTCGCCGTAAAACATTTTAGAAATCTGACTTGCTGGGTAGATGAACAAGGTGTTTATCTTTCATTTGAGCTATTGGACTTGTTAATGTGTTAAGGTTAAATATTTCTAAGAATATTTTTGCATTCTGTGGACCACTGTTTCTGTTGAGCAGGGGGGGTGGTACCCCTTGGGGAACGTTGTAGCGTGAACAAGATAAAAGACACCTGTCCACAACCTCAAACAGTCACACTCCAAACTCCAATATGGCCAAGACCAAAGAGCTGTCAAAGTACACCAGAAACACAATTGTAGATCTGCACCAGGCTGGGAAGACTGAATCTGCAATAGGTAAGCAGCTTGGTTTGAAGAAATCAACTGTGGGAGCAATTATTAGGAAATGGAAGACATACAAGACCACTGATAATCTCCCTCGATCTGGGGCTCCACGCAAGATCTCACCCCGTGGGGTCAAAATTATCACAAGGACGGTGAGCAAAAATCCCAGAACCACACGAGGGGACCTAGTGAATGACCTGCAGAGAGCTGGGACCAAAGTAACAAAGCCTACCATCAGTAACACACTACGCCACCAGGGACTCAAATCCTGCAGTGCCATACGTGTCCCCCTGCTTAAGCCAGTACATGTCCAGGCCCGTCTGAAGTTTGCTAGAGAGCATTTGGATGATCCAGAAGAAGATTGGGAGAATGTCATATGGTCAGATGAAATCAAAATATAACTTTTTGGTAAAAACTAAACTCGTCATGTTTGGAGGACAAAGAATGCTGAGTTGCATCCAAAGAACACCATACCTACTGTGAAGCATGGGGGTGGAAACATCATGCTTTGGGGCTGTTTTTCTGCAAAGGGACCAGGACGACTGATCCGTGTAAAGGAAAGAATGAATGGGGCCATGTATCGTGAGATTTTGAGTGAAAACCTCCTTCCATCAGCAAGGGCATTGAAGATGAAACGTGGCTGGGTCTTTCAGCATGATCCCAAACACACCGCCCGGGCAACGAAGGAGTGGCCGAGCCAGTCACCAGATCTCAACCCCATAGAAAATCTTTGGAGGGAGTTGAAAGTCCGTGTTGCCCAGCAATAGCCCCAAAACATCACTGCTCTAGAGGAGATCTGCATGGAGGAATGGGCCAAAATACCAGCAACAGTGTGTGAAAACCTTGTGAAGACTTACAGAAAACGTTTGACCTCTGTCATTGCCAACAAAGGGTATATAACAAAGTATTGAGAAACTTTTGTTATTGACCAAATACTTATTTTCCACCATAATTTGCAAATACATTCATAAAAAATCCTACAATGTGATTTTCTGGATTTTTTTTTCTCTCATTCTGTCTGTCATAGTTGCAGTGTACCTATGATGAAAATTACAGGCCTCTCTCATCTTTTTAAGTGGGAGAACTTGCACAATTGGTGGCTGACTAAATACTTTTTTGCTCCACTGTATATAGTAAATTAGAAGGGTATTTGGGGACCGAGCTATATAGTATATTAGAAGGGTATTTGGGGACAGAGCTATATAGTATATTAGAAGGGTATATCAGGACAGAGCTATATAGTATATTAGAAGGGTATATCAGGACAGAGCTATATAGTATATTAGAAGGGTATATCAGGACAGAGCTGTTGACCACATTAGAAGGGTATTTGGAGACAGAGCTGTTGACCACATTTTGGGTCAGCCCCAACGTGATCTAGGAAGTGTTTGGTGTTTCTGACTTAAACCTTGTTAGTTCATCAAAATGAGCGAGAGGGCTTAAGTCATCAGGATTACTGTACGTGAGCTTGAGAATAATCCAGACTTTATTTTTCGGAGAAGTCTGAAGCTAATTCTTTGTGAACTGGTGTGAACTGCTGGACCACAAAGCACACGCTATGTGGTAATCACCTGACGCTAACAAGGCAGACTACACCGCTCTCATTGCAAAATAAATGTAGAAATCTATATTATTCAACTATTGCTCCCACGCGCCAACGAGCGTCTGCGTTGCCGAGGGCTAAAATAGAAGTCAGTTCTATTCCTGACGCAGATCACACTACAAGTCCTGCCTCTCCCTTCTCATTGGTTTATAGAAGCAGGTGACCCACGTGCCATCTCCTCATTGGTTAAACCCACGAGGGTGGCTGAAAGACGAACAAGGTCAGTGGCGGTAATGCACCTAATTTATGAAAGTTGCCAAACGCAATATAAAGTCAAGAGAAGAAAAAGCCTGGAAGGAGGAGAGATGACTAGAAACAATTCGGGTGACCGTTTTATGTGTGGATTAATTGTCGGAGTAGAGGACCTTGTGCATTTAGTAAATGTATTTTGTCCCCTACACCAAACGCGATCACAACACGCAGGATAAAATATCCAAACAAACTCTGAACCAATTCTCTTAATTTGGGGACAGCCCCCCCCCCCCCCCCCCCCCCCCCCCTTGAGGACCAATAGAGATCTAAAGAGGACAGCCCCCCCCCCCCCCCCCCCTTGATGACCAATAGAGATCTAAAGAGGACAGCCCCCCCTTGATGACCAATAGAGATCAATAGAGACCAGTCCTCAAGGGGGGGGGGCTGTCCTCTTTAGATCTCTGCCTTATTTTTACCAGGTTCGTCTCATTGAGGTTTAAAACCATATTTCCTAAGAGACACCAGGAAATCGACACACATTTCCAGTCGCTATGACAATATCAAACACAAACTGTTTGAAATCCCACATTTACACATTGAACAGACAATAATTATTTGGGGGACTTGTGGTGTCAACATTGATAGCCTGAATTCAAAGTTGATTTAAAAAATAAAATAATAATTCACAAATCCCTACAATTCCCTATAACGTTATTTTAAATAAAAATTTGTAATTTTTTTTAGATTTTTGAAAAACTGTAATCTTTTGTTTCACCAAGTCGTTGCTGAACCACAAATTTCTTGTTAACAAACTATAGTTTTGGCAAGTTAGGTTAGGACATCTACTTTGTGCATGACACAAGTCATTTTTCCAACAATTGTTTACAGATAGAGTATTTCACTTATAATTCACTGTATCACAATTCCAGTGGGTCAGAAGTTTACATACACTAAGTTGACTGTGCCTTTTAAACAGCTTGGAAAACTCCAGAAAATGATGTCATGGCTTTAGAAGCTTCTGATTGGCTAATTAACATCATTTGAGTTTCTTTGCTTGACATCATGAGGAAAATCTAAAGAAAGAAATCAGACCTCAGGGGAAATAAAAAGCGAAAAACACGTACTACTTACAAATACTTAGAAATGTGTAGTTTGACGTCAGAATGTTTTCATCCTTCGTCTAGGTGTGGTGTCCGATGTCTCCGGAGTTTTACCGGGAATACGTGGCCATCAAGACGAAGAGACGTATTCTCCTCTACACCATGAACCCCAACAAGTTCAGAGCCTGTCAGTTCCTCATCAAGTTCCACGAGAGACGCAACGACAAGATCATGGTGTTCGCCGACAACGTCTTCGCTCTGAAGGAGTACGCTATCCGCCTCAACAAGTAGGTAGAGAGACACACACACACACACACACACACACACACACACACACACACACACAGCCATCTGCCTCAGCAGGTAGGTAGAAAGAGACACACAAGTGGATCAACGACGTCATCCCCACAGTGACCGGACCTGCAGTGCATTCTGGACTTATTCAGACCCCTTCCCCCTTTTCCACATTTTGTTCCGTAAAAAATTCTCATCAATCTACACGCAATACCCCATAATGACATCACAATACCCCATAATGACATCACAATACCCCATAATGACATCACAATACTCCATAATGACATCACAATACTCCATTATGACATCACAATACTCCATTATGACATCACAATACTCCATTATGACATCCCAATACCCCATAATGACATCCCAATACCCCATAATGACATCACAATACCCCATAATGACATCACAATGCTCCATAATAATGACGCAAAAACAGGTTTTTAGACAGAAATACCTAATTGACATAAGTATTCAGACCCTTTGCTATGAGACTTGAAATTGAGCTCAGGTGCATCCTGTTTCCATTGATCATCCTTGAGATGTTTCTACAACTTGATTGGAGTCCACCTGTGGTAAATTCAATTGATTGGACATGATTTGGAAAGGTACACACCTGTCTATATAATGTCCTACAGTTGACAGAACAAAATCCATGCCATGAGGTCGAAGGAATCGTCCGTAGAGCTCCGAGGCAGGATTGTGTCGAGTCACAGATCTGGGGAAGGGTACCAAAACATTTCTGCAACATTGAATATCCCCAAAAACACAGTGGCCTCCATCATTCTTAAATGGAAGAAGTTTGTAACCACCAAGGCTCTTCCTAGAGCTGGCCACCCGGCCAAACTGAGCAATCGGGCCAAACTGAGCAATCGGGGAAGAAGGGCCTTGGTCAGGGAGGTGACCAAGAACCTGATGGTCACTCTGACAGAGCTCCAGAGGTCCTCTGTGGGGATGGGAGAACCTTCCAGAAGGACAACCATCTCTGCAGCACTCCACCAATCAGGCCTTTATGGTAGAGTGGCCAGACAGAAGCCACTCCTCGGTAAAAGACATGACAGCCTGCTTAGAGTTTGCCAAAAGGCACCTAAAGGACTCTGACCATGGGAAACAAGATTCTCTGGTCTGATGAAACCAAGATTGAACTCCTTGGCCTGAATGCCAAGCGTCACGTCTGGAGAAAACCTGACACCATCCCTACGGTGAATCATGGTGGTGGCAGCATCATGCCGTGGGGATGTTTTTCAGCGGCAGGGACTGGGAGACTAGTCAGGATCGAGGGAAAGATGAACAGAGTAAAGTACAGAGAGATCCTTGATGAAAACCTGCTCTAGAGCCCTCAGGACCTCAGACTGGGGTGAAGGGTCACCTTCTAATACAGCACACAGCCAAGACAACACAGGAGCGGCTTTGTGGGACAACTCTCTGAATGTCCTTGAGTGGGCCAGCCAGAGCCCGGACTTGAACATCTCTGGAGATACCTGAGAATAGCTGTGCAGCGATGCTCCCCATCCAACCTTACAGAGCTTGATAGGATCTACAGAGAAGAATGGGAGAGACTCCCCAAATACAGGTGTGACAAGCTTGTTGCGTCCAAAAAGACTGGAGGTTGTAACACTGCCAAAGGTGCTGGAACAACGTTAAAGGGTCTGAATACTTATGTAAATGTGATAACAGTTTTTTGGGAGGGGTGAGGGAAGAATAAAAAACAAGAGTTTCTGCTTTATCATCATGATGTCATCACGGGGTAATGTCTGTAGAACGTTTTGTTTTGCTCATTTAAGGAGAAAAAGGAGAAAAATGTGGAGAAAGTGAAGAGGTCTGAATACTTTCTGAATGCTCTGTTATTACCTCGTACCTCAGCACATTGACTCAGTACTGGTACTTCCTGTATATAGCCATTTGATTACCTCGTACCTCAGCACATTGACTCAGTACTGGTACTTCCTGTATATAGCCATGTTATTACCTCGTACCTCAGCACATTGACTCAGTACTGGTACTTCCTGTATATAGCCATGTTATTACCTCGTACCTCAGCACATTGACTCAGTACTGGTACTTTCTGTATATAGCCATGTTATTACCTCGTACCTCAGTACATTGACTCAGTACTGGTACTTCCTGTATATAGCCATGTTATTACCTCGTACCTCAGTACATTGACTCAGTACTGGTACCATGTGTATATAGCCATGTTATTACCTCGTACCTCAGTACATTGACTCAGTACTGGTACTTCCTGTATATAGCCATGTTATTACCTCGTACCTCAGAACATTGACTCAGTACTGATACTTCCTGTATATAGCCATGTTATTACCTCGTACCTCAGCACATTGACTCAGTACTGGTACTTCCTGTATATAGCCATGTTATTACCTCGTACCTCAGCACATTGACTCAGTACTGGTACTTCCTGTATATAGCCATGTTATTACCTCGTACCTCAGCACATTGACTCAGTACTGGTACTTTCTGTATATAGCCATGTTATTACCTCGTACCTCAGTACATTGACTCAGTACTGGTACTTCCTGTATATAGCCATGTTATTACCTCGTACCTCAGAACATTGACTCAGTACTGATACTTCCTGTATATAGCCATGTTATTACCTCGTACCTCAGCACATTGACTCAGTACTGGTACCATGTGTATATAGCCATGTTATTACCTCGTACCTCAGCACATTGACTCAGTACTGGTACTTCCTGTATATAGCCATGTTCTTACCTCGTACCTCAGAACATTGACTCAGTACTGGTACCATGTGTATATAGCCATGTTATTACCTCGTACCTCAGCACATTGACTCATTCCTGTTACCATGTGTATATAGCCATGTTATTACCTCGTACCTCAGTACATTGACTCAGTACTGGTACTTCCTGTATATAGCCATGTTATTACCTCGTACCTCAGCACATTGACTCAGTACTGGTACTTCCTGTATACAGCCATGTTATTACCTCGTACCTCAGCACATTGACTCAGTACTGTTACTTCCTGTATACAGCCATGTTATTACCTCGTACCTCAGCACATTGACTCAGTACTGGTACTTCCTGTATACAGCCATGTTATTACCTCGTACCTCAGCACAT
The DNA here is from genome assembly GCF_002021735.2 of Oncorhynchus kisutch. Taxonomy (NCBI): domain Eukaryota; kingdom Metazoa; phylum Chordata; class Actinopteri; order Salmoniformes; family Salmonidae; genus Oncorhynchus; species Oncorhynchus kisutch. The sequence continues at coordinate 40,700 of NW_022265944.1, forward strand.
TGACTCAGTACTGGTACTTCCTGTATACAGCCATGTTATTACCTCGTACCTCAGCACATTGACTCAGTACTGGTACTTCCTGTATATAGCCATGTTATTACCTCGTACCTCAGCACATTGACTCAGTACTGGTACTTCCTGTATATAGCCATGTTATTACCTCGTACCTCAGCACATTGACTCAGTACTGGTACCATGTGTATATAGCCATGTTATTACCTCGTACCTCAGCACATTGACTCAGTACTGGTACTTCCTGTATATAGCCATGTTATTACCTCGTACCTCAGCACATTGACTCAGTACTGGTACTTCCTGTATACAGCCATGTTATTACCTCGTACCTCAGCACATTGACTCAGTACTGGTACTTCCTGTATACAGCCATGTTATTACCTCGTACCTCAGCACATTGACTCAGTACTGGTACTTCCTGTATATAGCCATGTTATTACCTCGTACCTCAGCACATTGACTCAGTACTGGTACTTCCTGTATATAGCCATGTTATTACCTCGTACCTCAGCACATTGACTCAGTACTGGTACCATGTGTATATAGCCATGTTATTACCTCGTACCTCAGCACATTGACTCAGTACTGGTACTTCCTGTATATAGCCATGTTATTACCTCGTACCTCAGCACATTGACTCAGTACTGGTACTTCCTGTATACAGCCATGTTATTACCTCGTACCTCAGCACATTGACTCAGTACTGGTACCATGTGTATATAGCCATGTTATTACCTCGTACCTCAGTACATTGACTCAGTACTGGTACTTCCTGTATATAGCCATGTTATTACCTCGTACCTCAGAACATTGACTCAGTACTGGTACCATGTGTATATAGCCATGTTATTACCTCGTACCTCAGTACATTGACTCAGTACTGGTACTTCCTGTATACAGCCATGTTATTACCTCGTACCTCAGCACATTGACTCAGTACTGGTACTTCCTGTATACAGCCATGTTATTACCTCGTACCTCAGCACATTGACTCAGTACTGGTACTTCCTGTATATAGCCATGTTATTACCTCGTACCTCAGCACATTGACTCAGTACTGGTACTTCCTGTATACAGCCATGTTATTACCTCGTACCTCAGCACATTGACTCAGTACTGGTACTTCCTGTATATCGCCATGTTATTACCTCGTACCTCAGCACATTGACTCAGTACTGGTACTTCCTGTATATAGCCATGTTATTACCTCGTACCTCAGCACATTGACTCAGTACTGGTACCATGTGTATATAGCCATGATATTACCTCGTACCTCAGCACATTGACTCAGTACTGGTACCATGTGTATACAGCCATGTTATTACCTCGTACCTCAGCACATTGACTCAGTACTGGTACTTCCTGTATATAGCCATGTTATTACCTCGTACCTCAGCACATTGACTCAGTACTGGTACCATGTGTATATAGCCATGTTATTACCTCGTACCTCAGTACATTGACTCAGTACTGGTACTTCCTGTATACAGCCATGTTATTACCTCGTACCTCAGAACATTGACTCAGTACTGGTACTTCCTGTATATAGCCATGTTATTACCTCGTACCTCAGCACATTGACTCAGTACTGGTACTTCCTGTATATAGCCATGTTATTACCTCGTACCCCCTGTATCTAACGTCTCTCTCCTCTCAAGCCCTGTATCTAACATCTCTCTCCTCTCAGGCCCTACATCTATGGCCCCACCTCTCAGGGAGAGAGGATGCAGATCCTACAGAATTTTAAACACAACCCCAAGATCAACACCATCTTCATCTCCAAGGT